>NW_025953564.1:0-186 GCF_022495145.1 Xylaria bambusicola
ACCCTAACCCTAACCCTAACCCTAACCCTAACCCTAACCCTAACCCTAACCCTAACCCTAACCCTAACCCTAACCCTAACCCTAACCCTAACCCACTTTGAAACGGAACTTCCCTATGGCTTAGGATCGGCTAACCCACGTCCAACCGCTGTTCACATGGAACCTTTCTCCACTTCGGTCCTTCAA